>NW_027103808.1:575167-605313 GCF_902728285.1 Clytia hemisphaerica
TGTGCATGACCGGCTATCATCCAGATGACTTGTATCATTTTGGGATCCGCCCTACTATGATGCTAGTCTCATGTTGATGATATTATTAAATACCATTTAAAAAATTGCTCTTTTGTTTAGAAAATCATAATTGAGGCAAGAATAACTTTCATAGTTAAAAAAAGGTCCGCCAAATTGTTTTTGGAAGCAGGGAAAAACTCGACTTTTTAGGTGTGACCACCAAGGATTCAAGATATCAGGGGGGTTTAGATAGTGCTGGGACCTCATTCTTTGGTAGGACCTAGACCCCCCTTTGGTTGCACACTATGAATATTGTGGTGGGGGGGGTTGGATGATCGGTTCCTTGGGTTGACTGGGTTAGTGACTGATACAAATCTTACAGCACTCATGGATTCTGCTGATATCTTTGTTGATTCTTGGCCAATAGATACAATCATTGACTGACTCGGGCCTGCATGCCTGTGCAGCCTTGATGGGTGGAGTGAAGGGCTTGAAGGATCTGATGACGGAGTTCCTTGGGTATCCTTGTAGCAGTAATGAGTATTCTGTATCAGTTGATCCATGTTGACGAATCCGATCGAGTGTGAGAAGTGTTTGGACATGGTCGGTTGTTTTGCACATGTTGATGGCAGAAGTGGCATTGATTTATGAATCGATGTCTGGATTAAGGGAAGTAGTTGTTGTTTAACGCAACACTCGCATGGTCTCCTTGTATGAGTCAATGGAAGCAAAGCTAGCTGGGTTCCTGGACAAGGCATCGGGTCCACGCATCCATTTTCTGGGGTAATACTGGATGGTGAATCTGAATCTGAGGGAATGGCTCTTCAGCTTTATAATTCGAGGATTCTTTACCGACCTGAGGTCTCGATCGTTGAAAATACCCAGCAACGGTTCATGATCTGTTGTGATGATCAGGTTGTTGCAACCAAGGACGAACATCTTGGCGTGATCGAGTGACAAGGTAACGGCAAGTGCGTCTCCTTTTGTTGGACTGTAACGGCTTTCGGAGTCAGATGTAAATGTTGAGCCTGCATAGATGAGTAACGATGGTTTCAATGGTATTTAGGATATCGTTTTCATTGAACGTTAGAAAGTTTGGATGGTTGTCGATGACATTCGTTTGTGTAGCATCATCACATGCGTTATAAATCATTGATGTAATACGGTTTGTTGGGACCCCTGGAAGTGGAAGTTGTTTGTAAACGGCTCAATCGATTTTGAATTTACGAAATTGCGGATGTGTCATGTCAGACGTAATAGAAGGTAGTCTTGCAGATTTTGAGGCGGTTGGTTCTATCGAAGGAGTCGGATTAGTAGCATGCGTGATCGAGTCTGGGGTACAGCTACTACTGACGTGTTGGACGGAGGATCTTCATTATGTCCCCAATAACTGTAATGCCCTGGTCTCTGAGGAATGACCTGTCCAATATTTCAAATGTCATTTGATTTTCTGTGAAGCTCAAAATTTGAACGATCAAGCTAGCCTGTAACACGGATATTATTTTGAATATCGCCATCAATAAATGAAAATATTTGTTATTGGTTTGATACAGGCTATGATAAATCTAAATCGTAACGGGGAGAGTATCTTTATAAATTCTTCATCATAAGCACTCACCAGCTAAAAAAAGTTGTTCGGCGAAAAGCGGCATTTTCTGGGAAAAAGTCTACCGAGTCTACCGATCTACCGAGTATTAAGCAGCCTCTATAAGAAACTTTTTTCGCTAGAATATGAGCAGAACAACGTAATGTAAACCCACCGACAGCTCGAACTAGTTTGTTGCATGGGATCAACGATTTTTTGTTTAGTTTGAGTTCATCTTTAATTCCATTAACTTCCGCGCGCTTTTTTCATCTCGGTGCTCTTTTTAGAAGCGAGTTCTCTAATTAGGTTAAATATGCCTCTGTAAAGTAAGCTCTAGCTAATATGGGAACTAAAAAAAGAACTAAATTCTGATTTCATGTCTTTTTTACCTCTTTACCTATATTTTTCATTAAAAATACTAAAAAAATATCAGATAAATTACAAGATGCGATGCGAAGGTGTCTGAATACCATACAGTATTTCAAAAAGCTGCGCGAAAATAAAAGGTGCGAAAATTAGAGGCATGCAAAAATAAATGATATTAGGGTATCATTTAAGATAATGACATCAATTTTTGTGCATTTTAAAGTGTGAAATTTGCAAGTTCTAGAAAATATAAAGTTTTGATACTTGAAAATGAATCCTTCAAAAAAAAATAACTGATTTTGATATAATGTATCTATATGAAAATTGAATTAGAACTAACAGACTGAAAATCTGAGAGATGGACTTCTCGAAAATTCAAATTGAAAAAACTAGTTTTACAAAGATAAAAAACAACTCTGTTTGATAAGATGTAGCTATAAAAATAACTCTTTCTGATATAATGCTTAGAGATTTAGAAAAGGGAGACTAAGACGTCTTTTCAACTTTTGTCCACGAGTTCCATCAAATCTAATTGTTTCTTTTTGAGTGCCTTTGAAATCATCAAGAGAATCGGATGGGGAAACTGGGTGCTGAGGTAAAAAAACTGAATAATTTGAAAATTTTGAAATATTAAATTTGGAAAATATACAGTCCCAAGAGTCTCCATCAAAACAGCTAGGTACCCCAAATGAATAGGTAACCCCAAAGAATTTCAAAGTATTAGCCCCAAACCCCTAACCTGGCCTATGAAACCATGGTGACTCTTTTTAAAAAATCTTTGTATCATTTATATTATGCACTTTTTCTTTTTCAAAAAAAACTTTTTTTCCTGAATATTGAAGAATTTAGTTTTAGCTTTGCATGCGAGTCAAATTGAATAGAAAATATATTTTAAATAACCGGTAAAATTAATTCATTTAATATTTCCCTTTTCCAAACCTCTGAATGCACCCATGAAAATTGAATTGAAACTAATAGACCGAATCTGAGAGATAGAAATCTCGGTTTTACAAAGAATTGTAGCTATAAAAATAACTGTTTCGATAGAAATGTGTTCATCTAGAACATGCCATTGCCACAGCGACTCGTTTGGCGAACGATTCTTTCCTTGCAAGGTTCCACTGGTTGACAAAAAATTGTACATAAAAAGTGAAATGCTCTTGCGTCATCAATTTTGCAGATGTTTTAATGCATTGCAAGAAAGCATTAAATTGCTCACAGATGGATGTGTTCAAGCCATTAAAGCCAAGTAATCGATTTGACTTGAACACATCAGAACACTTATGTCCATATCCATGGAAAATGTCGTGGAAAAAACGTGTGTCCTGAAAAAAGCCACTTTCTCGGTTTCGACAATATTCTTCAAGCGAGCAAGCAAAATCGTAAAAAATCTCATACGGAGCCTGCTTCATGTACGCGTATAATGATGCCGCAGCATCTTTTCTGCCCTCAGCATGGGGTATAATATGATACCCATAACAATGCCCGTGGGCTGGGCAAAACCACAAAAACAAGTAAGAGGTCCCTTTTGAAGTGGGGAAAATTTTTGAGCACACGTCACTGTCAGGCAAATCATCAAAGTTAGATTTTTTGTCTTTTTTGTCTTTATCGATATCAAACTTTCTGGTTTGTCTTATTTGGGAGCCGTCGTGAAAGTAATACGCTCTACCATCTCTCGGTGGGTTGTATTTCTTAACCGATTCTGGCTCTTTCGGGGATATATCACAGCTGTTTAGTTCTTTCCTAAGGGTAGTCAGATACTTGAAGAATTCAATTACGTATTTTTTAGGACAAGATCCTTTGGAAAGCGATGTTGCAATAAGTAGCCAATCGCCTAGCTCTGGAAAGAAAAATTTGGAAGATCGATGGAACTCTTCAACTACACGCCACAGATCGCCGTTCTCCTCGATTATGTTTGCTGATGCCATCATATCATTCAACCGATCAAACTGGTCCAAGTACCGTCTAGGAATCAGGTTGGTTAAGCTAGTATCCTTTGTCAGAATAGCAAGAGATTTACTGAGTGCTACTTTTTCGAGATTCGACATACCAGGCTCGAATAATTTTTCTGTGAGTAGACGCACAACTGGGATACTTGAATCGGCTAATATTTCTTTGGTTTTACCCAATTCTTCTCCAGAAAGCTTAAGTTTTCCACAAAAATGCTTCACTAACGAATGGAGAGCATCGTTGACAACTTTTCTGTCCTTTTTACTGTTTGTGTTGTTGATAAAAGTTCTATTATACCTCCTTTTATTTGTAGGCAAGAACTCTCCATCCGTAGCCTGTTCAATCGGTGTCACATTGATTTGTTTGAAGGTTATTCCAATTTTCGTCCCATCGGCGGCTAAGTATCTTGGATTCGGACCACAGCTTGGACACTGTTGGATAAAATCCAAATTCATAGCTGAAGCCCAACTGAACCACCACTTTATGAGCGTGTTCCGTGACAAGAACTCGCATTGCGACTTGTAATCCTTATATCTATTCTTCAGGACTTTAACGAATCCAGAAAAGGTTTGTTTACTGGTCATTACCAGATCGACAAATTCCCAACCGATTTCATAACCACAGGCAACAGTCGAACTTGAACGAAACAAGCTGTCTTCGGAGCCATCGTAACCACGAAAACATCTTTCTGACAAGCATTTTCGTTCAAACAAACGTGCCTTTGAAGCCCCAACAGTTGAATAAACTACCGTTTCTCCACGAGGCATGATATGACCGTCCGGATATTCATCGTTATACCAACCACTCTAACAAGAAAAAGATTACACCTTTTAAAGACGAAATCAATGATATTAAAAGGAACTTCATTGAACTTAAAGACGATACTAAACTTAGAGTTGTAGATTTTCAGCATTTATATCCAATATCGCCACCCTAAATGATAAGGGTTCCTACTTCTTTGCCGACCGCTTTAAACAAATGACACGAAAGTGAATAACCGGCGTTTTAACCCCGTTCAATATCTAATAGAAATTGAATTTACCTCGCATCCACAGTTACCATCCTTAGATGGGATCAACTTTATCTCCTGTCCAAGTAAAATTTGTATGGCTCTTTTTTTATGTTGTCGCGGTAAATTTCGTCTCTGGAATCATTGACACGCAACTGACTAGGGGCTTTGTCGTGGAATTTCCACTGACCATTTTCCTCGTCGAAAACCTTCTCCCACTAAAATAGAAAGAAAATGATTGCCGGTTAACATTATTATAAACTTACAGCATAAAGCCCCCATATGTCGGTATACACTCTAATCCGCAGGAAAAGATATTAGTTAATTATTTCGTCAATATTCATAGACATAGACTTATTTTTCTGAAAACTTCTCTGTAAGAATACGTTTTTGAATATTTTATAAAAAATTAAATATTTTGTATAAGAGATTTGTATATATCGCTTACAAGTAGAATTTTTAGAAATACCTTTATTTAAAAATAAACAAACCTCCGAAGGGTCGTTTTCTGTTTCCAAATTATCATATTCCACATCCATGCCAAAGTCAATGTCTTCACTATCTTCCTCATCATCGTCATCTATTTCGTCGGCGAATTTCAGTGTATTGACATCGAAAGAACTCCTCAGAAATTCCAAATGCGGACACAATTTTTCGGAAGTTTGAAACGTCTCTAAATACCTTTCTCTGGAAGGTTTGGATTGGCAAAATGAGTTGTGGCATGTGATGACTTTTCGCTTCTTCTTTTTATTTCTATAAATGGTAATTAGCTCTGCCTCGTTTTCTTTTGTTACCACTGAAAATTTGAAAACGTTACTTTTTGATGGTAATTGAACAATCGGCTTCTTGATATATATGATTCGGCCTTCGAAATCAACTCTTCATTAAAGTAGCTTCTTTCTATGGAAGTCTCGTCATTCTCATTCGGCACAAACATCATGGGCTTGATTTTAAGAATATCTTTTGCAAAGCGACAGTGACAACAATTCATCCCTTCAAATTCCACCGGTCCGCTGATTTCCTCCTCGTTTAAAGTTGAATTCAGTAAGCCGTACAAACTACAGGAGCATCTTATTATCGGACCAGACGTTGTACCGATAATCGTGACATGAACGAAATCCTTATCCTAAAAGGAAATGCTAAATGTGTTAAAAATCTATTATAATAAATCTACTCTCAATTATGATTCTCAAATTCCGATGAGCTAGGATAGAGACACCTATCAACCCTTAGCGGCGGCGCGGTTAGCTTTTTAAAAACTGATAGTGAATTTTCAAGTAAAATTTCTTTCGACGACGGTAACGAAAAACAAACCATAGTAGCGCATTTGTGAAAAATTATGATGGGTATCGCATTGAAGCGATAAAGTATCGTCAATTTAGTTAAGCTTTCCGAATGCTAAAACTAAAAGCAGAGAATCGAATGTCTCCAGAGTTTTGGCGGAATTCCGATGACTAAGCCCAAGAATGAAAAAAGGTGGTCAAAATATTAGATAAACGACTATTTACCCAACCTTGGGCGTAGAGTTTCGAATTCCGATGAGCTAAGCCCAAGAGAAAAAATAAAGTGGTCGAAATATTCTATAAACAATGATTTACCCAACCTTGGGCTTAGATAGAATTTCGAATTCCGATGAGCTAAGCCCAAGAATGAAAAAAAAAGTGCATGGTTAAAATATTAGATAAACGACTATTTACCCAACCTTGGGCGTAGAGTTTCGAATTCCGATGAGCTAAGCCCAAGAATGAAGAAAAGTGGTCGAAATATTCTATAAACAATGATTTATTAACCAACCTTGGGATTAGATAGAATTTCGAATTCCGATGAGCTAAGCCCAAGAATGAAGAAAAGTGGTCGAAATATTCGACAATTGATGATTTACCCAACCCTGGACGTAAAATTTCGAATTTCGATGAGCTAAACCCAAGAAAGAAAAAAAAAGTGTTCGAAATATTCGACAATCGATGATTTACCCAACCTTGGGCGTAGAGTTTCGAATTCCGATGAGCTAAGCCCAAGAATGAAGAAAAGTGGTCGAAATATTCGACAATCGATGATTTACCCAACCTTGGGCGTAAAGTTTCGAATTCCGATGAGGGAAGGCGCAGAATGACTCCTATATTTATATACCAGACGTTTTAAGACGAGAACCAATGTAATATATACCTTGAATTCACCATTTGTAGGATCCATGTCGTTCATCAAAATAACTTGAATCGAAGGAGGAGTTTTTGATACCCTCCAATTCAAACAACCCGTCGAGAAAAGTTTTTCCACGTAAAGGAGGTACAATCTTTCTTCCTTACTCTGATGATTAGCGATCGACGAGATATTTTCCGACAATTTTATAACATGCTCTTCATCGATACCAAGATGAGAACAGATGAAAGAAGTATCAATAACAGCTCTCTTCTTTTTATTGAAAACACATTTTCTTCTTTTTGATGGCGGAGCTTTGATCGCAGGGTCCTCATACAGATTGAGCATTACGTGGATAGATTTAATGATGCAGCTCGGCGAGGCATTGTAAACAACCGTATTCACGATTCGATTTCTCGGTGAGCCACAAGGATACTTTTTACAAGTGCTGAATCTCTGTACGAATTTGACCTGCCGTTCAGTGGGATCGTTCAAAGACCATAGAAAGTGATGATTATTTGGCAGAAGGGAAATGATATCTAGCTGTTCTTGTAAACAAAGCGGTCCCGTATAATCACTAGTTTGAAACAATGATTTGGTTTCGTTGGAATGCTGGTTTAAGTTCTCTAACTTGTAAAAGTCACAAGGCTGCTTTCCCAATCGATGCCCTCGTTAAAGGCTCTCTGACTTGATAAATACCTGAACAAGAAAAGAGATTCGATGTATTGTCATCTGACAATGGTTATCTATCTTGAAAGAGGGATATCAGTTTGAACATATTGACAACCATTGAATGCGGGATTCAGGTATACGTGATTGGATTGTAATTGAGTGAGTGAGTAGGAAACGTTTTGCAAGGAATTCAATCAATTTAATCGGCAGTATGGGGAAAATGTGCATGATGCGCTGTTAGCGCTCGAAATACGTATCTTTACTATCTTTCTATCACTAAAGAAAAATTATGCCACTAGGTGGCAAGAGGCTGGTTTGGTACTGTCAATTCTAATCCTGTTTAGTAAAGAAAGGTGGGGGTTTAGTCTATTCTTTTTAATATATAGATCACATTTCTCCGTTACCCAAACAATTAAATAAGGACAATCAAAATCACATGTCAAAAAATTATGAAGCAATTGAAATTGTCCCTTTATTTAGTGGGAATAACCAGGGGATATGTACCAAGTTGTAGGAACCACTGTCAGGTGGGTGATGAAAATTGGCAAGTGAAAAACTACTTAGTACCAGGTACTAAGTGGGGTGGTCAAACATTTAAATTCACTAAAAAGCTGATTTTCAACTTAGTACATTGTGCAAATTTGAATTAGTCTTGATCATAAAAAATTAGTTTGGCGAGAAAAAGGTCGATAAAAATACCTCAGTATCTTAGAATTAATTTTATTTTTTTTTCAGTACTGGGCTCTCTAGTTTTTAAAACATTTTTGGGGTGGTACTATCAGGATTGTACCAGGTATTTCCAGGTGATTTAGGGGTGGTTTACCTACATTGAAGGCATATTTCAATTTTGTACCAAGATACAAAAGGGTGGTGATCAAAACTCCAT
Source organism: Clytia hemisphaerica (assembly GCF_902728285.1). Classification (NCBI taxonomy): domain Eukaryota; kingdom Metazoa; phylum Cnidaria; class Hydrozoa; order Leptothecata; family Clytiidae; genus Clytia; species Clytia hemisphaerica. Next base: position 583,775 of record NW_027103808.1, read on the forward strand.
TCCGAAAACAAGTTACAAAAAAAAAAAAAAAAAAAAAAAAAAAAATTAGTACACATTTTCGGCACTGGTCCAGTACCGCCAAGTATGTAACCCTGGAATAAATAGTAACCAGGGGTATTTTTATTGTACTGACTGAAAATTTGTGAACCTTTAAAGGGACATAATAAGGTACGAAATTTACAAAACATGTTTCAATTGTTTTACAAGTTTGTTTTGACATGCGATTTTAATTGTTTCGCTTGATGACACGTGACTCGCTCGATGTTTACATTTTTCAACCGTTATGTTCCTTTAATGTTCATGAAAATAACAGCTCAGGCAGAATTCATAGCACAAACTTATCATTTGGTCAATTTTCAAGGTGTGTTCTCAAAAACTACCCGTGCAAAACAGCGTGGTATGCAAAATGGTTTTAAATCTAATCTATATTTATAGTTCTAACAAATTTCGTGGTTTATAAGTTTCTATCAAGATCAGTTTCTCCCCGAAAAATAGCACTTATTGGATTCAATTTCAGAATCATTTTAAAAAACACTGTATGACGAGAACGAAGGCTGTGAAAGGATTAAAAAAAATAATTAACGACACAAATTGATTTCATTTCAACATCAGTATATTTCATATAAAGAACGCACTTCAACAAAGTACATGCATTCATTTAAAGAAATGAACAGAAATAATTGTAAACTTACCGCAGTATCTGTCGTGTAAATTGTCGAGTCAAAGTAATCAAAGAGCATAATTAAAATACAAAAAATAATCAAAAATGTTGTAGCGCAGAGGCAAGGTGCATTTTGAAAACCTTTCCAAAAAAACACAATGTTTAAAATGTACCCAGGATATTTCTCAAAAATTATTTTAAAAACGTCAGTCCCTTTTTCTTACTTAAAGGAACTTAAAAGATCCTCACCAATTATGGATTTTTTTAGCACGGGTAATGGTGTCGTAGTCAGTAGTCGTCATGTCCAGTCTAAGCAAAAAGGTGTCATTTAATCACTCGAAGATGTCGAAGAGATGAGGAATTACATAATAGAAGGCTCTAAGCAATAATATAAATTTCAATTTTTCTGAGGATGTTTCACTTTTTAAAATTCAGCTTGTGATATGAAAATATAATTAAAAATCGTAAAAAGATTTACGATGAACCTAAGAAGTCACTGTTTCATCACAAAACTCCACTAGGATCGACCTCGGAGCTGTTCTAAAATATATTGAAAAACGACGTTTCATCGTGAAAGATTTTTTTGACGAATTTGGGATAAAAGTTTTGTTAAGGAACATCGAAAATTCCGTGGTGAAACAGTGACACTTCGGAACCGTCGTAAGAAAGTAAAATAAGTATTTTGTCTCTGTTTTTTTGTCAATCTGTCAAAAAAAAATGTTAAACCTAGAAACATAATGAATGGAGACATTACCTGTTGTCAGAATCGTTAGTTTTAGTCGTTGCTTTATCGACCAATACTATACAACCCAAAGGTTTAATTTCAGCTCTGGCGTCTAGCTCTGTTAATAGAGTTTTCAAAGAGTTCACCACGCTCGATTTGTTGGTCCTTAAGTTATTAGAGTAATAGCCTCGCTGCCTTGAATTTCCTGTGAAAAAAAATTAGGTACTATAATTAGGCTCAATATACTAATAAGAATTGTACTTCCTTCGGTGCGATTGTGATTATGATCACGATTTATGAAGCCAATGAAAGTCCATCAAAAGTTTTTTAACCTAAAATATTATGACAAAAGTATCAAATGATTCGTATAAACAAAAAAACCCAAGTACACGAATTTAAAATTTTTATTTTCTGTTTTGCATACCTTTCGATTTCAATTTCTGTCGTTTCATACTGCTTCTCATTTCCTCGTTCGTAATATCTGCTCCGTTAAACGTTTTTAACGATAATGAAGTACACCCAAGTTTGTTATTGACCAAGGTTTCGCCATATTTTCTGAAGTAAAAGGTGTAAATTATGTTCATTTTAATGTACAATGATTGGCCAGTTCACGATTGCTGTCGATTGACTGAGTTTAGGTGAAGAAACATTAAATTACTTTCCAGAATTATTGGAGTTGCCAAAATGACTAAACCATTACGTGAAATTTACTTATTTATAAAGCATTCAAGAGCTACCTGAAGTATCCGGAATAGCAACCATGCTCAAAATAGCGTGTGATAACCATGTTTTCGTTGGTTAACTCGAATGAACATGCAAAAAATATGCCTGCTGTTTCATTTGAACTAGCCAGATTAAGTAGGCTTTGTTCACATGAGAGCAGACTCAAATGGCTTTCGTGGGAAGCTGCTTCCAAGATAACATCAATAGAATGGATAAGGTAGCACGCCTCGCTGGTCTTGATAATCTTGTCGAAGGCATTAGAAGTTGATTCATTGATATCTAAACAAAATAAGAGAAGACCCAATTAAACGGAATGTACAAAAAGGTAAAAGTAACAAAGTAAGAGGCAACAATGCACATAAAAAAAATGACTGAAAAATAATTACAATTAGAATACCTTCCCAAAACGTAGAATTTATTGATCTTTCTGTATCAGTAGCTGGCATAGATGCTGTAGAAGGTCCTAAAGGTATATAAAATAAAAAGGTTCTTCATGGTATATACAAAATTGCTGCAAAATATTTTGGGAAAACTTGTCAAAGATATCACTACAACCAAACAATTATTGCATTTTTGTACTAGTTGTAGTCAATCCTTTGTAAAAACTAATTATACTTGAACTTCATGTCTTAAGCTTCTTGTGAAAGCATAATAAAATGATAAAACAAAAAAATGAATTTTTTTTTTGACAAATTCAACCCGATAAATTATGCTATGAGAGTACAAATACAAAAAAGGCTTTACCCGGTACAGTCCAGTCATCTGATTGCATGATTTTATTGGTGTCAGATGTAGTAGAACCTTGAAAAAATGACAAGTAAATCGCTTAAAAAAAAGCAGATTAAATAACTGTTTTTGGTAAACAAGAAGACACTTTTTAATAAATTTTTATTGTCCAAAAAAGCCCAAATAATAACTTTAAAATCACTTTCAATATAAGGGTCAAGATAATATATAAATTTCTTATTACTTTTTGATTTCATATTATATTTTGTTCCATATGATAGTAATAAAGATAAAAATTTCTTACTTCATTTACAAAAATAAATAATAATATATTTACCTGATGCCATGGCTTGAATAGCCAATAATTGTATGCCTTACAGTACACTAATTCTGTTTGATTATTGATATCTTTGACTTTAAGCTTGTTGATGTTTGAGACTTTTTTAAATTCCTATAACCATAGTTTATACATTACACTGATAAATAGCTGGCTGACTTTTGGCATTTGGGACATGTTCGAATAGTTAACAATTCTTACTTCTGACTTATCCTTGTAAAAAGTTTGAGCGGATAAGACGAAAATAAATTTAAAACTGAGCTAGACAAAATTAAGGAACCATTTGGGAGCAAAAAAATTATTTGTTTATAAAAAATCCAGACACAATCTAGATACATAATGACAAGGGAAGCTGAATGAAACAACATTGTCATCATAAAACAACAATACATTGGTCCTGACATGACCAGGTGTATAAAAAATATCATACAAAATCATTCCAAGGTACCTTAGGTAATGTATCAGGTAATGATAATGATCAAAGTTTAAGAAAACATTTCTATCAAGTCATTTTTGGTCTATGAAATTATGATTATGATTATTATTAATTTATTTGGTAAAGAAGGTCTAAGTTTTGTAAATATACAATGCAGTAAAATACTGATGTGGACCTACTAAAATTGTAAAATAAAATATAAGAGAGTTATGAAAATACAAATAAATGGATGATATTTATTGCATGATTATAATAAATTAAGTAATTGTATAAATATGTTAAAATCAATTAGTATTAACGTCTTTATAAAAAAGTATATAAACCTAGATTTATTAGTTTTTAAGATTGTCCTGACTAGACCAGACACAGGAACAAGGGGATTGATTAATAAGTTGGTATTAGGATAGAATTAATTTAGCAAAACTTGAGACACAACCTACATATTCATAGCTTTTTCCAGAAGCAGGCCAGATCAAGCCATGATTCTTAGCTCTTATAAATAAAAAGATATGTGTACATGTTGTTCATTGTCATTTTGAAAGTTTTGAAAATTGGAAGTGTCAACACAAGACACAACAGCAGTCTGTTTGCAGTCAGGAAATATCACACAGGGTTTTCCACAGGTTTGTTTCTTTGCCAATATATACAAAATGATTTTTTTTCTGTTGGTTAACGTTTTTTTAGACTATGTAAATTAAGTTATATTTCAAAAATCACCATGTAAAATACATAACTAAAAGTTTCATGCTACATACGCAATCATCAGATGTATAAAAACACTTCTCGAAAAACTGATTTTTATGTACAAATGCTTGACCAAACCCAGTGGGACCAAACAAAATGGTTGTCCTCAAGTGGCAATTGGAGGGGTTATTTTCAGAAGCAAGTAAATTTCATGGACTGTAAGATACAAAATATGCAAGCTGGCTATAATATAATGCAAACATTTGTCATGTGGAAGTTTCCAGAAGATGTTGTCAGGTGAGTACTGAGCGATCGTTTGGGCTCAATATTTTGTTTAAAAATAGACAAAGAATTTTACATTAACTGCAATTACTATAGCAAGTATCATACCGGACAGTGGGTTCTCTAATACCGTAAGTTGGTCTAATCTCGACATCCGTCTTCTAATTTCGACACCCTTCTTTAAAGATAGGAATAATATGAAAGTCGGAATCGGTGATTGAAAAAAAGATTTATCTTTCTTACTTCTAAGCAAATAAAATAATTTCGACATTTCGAATTTCGAATTTTTCAGCTCTAGAAAAGGGTGTCGAATTTAGAGCAGGAGGGATAGGGGATGTCGACATTAGACCAAATTATGGTAATAGACCTTTTAATAATCACAATGGTGAATGGTGAATCATTTTATAACTTGGTGTTAGCCTTTTGAAATCAAAACAAAAAATTAAATAGCTAACAGTAAAAGTTTATTTGTCATGGTTTCAGTTGCAGGGATGTCACTTCATTTACCTATTGTGTTTAAATCTCGAGATCTTAGAATCAAAAATGCAGCTCTGCACTCTTCTGATTGTGGTTTGGAGGGTATGAACGTTTACACACACTAAATTATAAGACTAAATGAAGAAAAAACCAAATGATGATAGCAAACCTGTTGTTGCTTTTGTTTTGAGACTGTGAGATCCTAGACCAGACTAGACACATCTACAATGTACCAGCCTTTGTTGTATAACCAGTCTGGAAATGATGCAAAACCTAAGTCATGTTTTCACATGCCTTTATCTTACTAGAGCTTTATAACACTAACTTTAAAACTTTGCTACCGCTAGTTAGTCCAGTCAGGGAAATCCCTCAATTGCAGTATACTGCAATTGCAGTAGTTTTCAATCGTGATTAGCCTAGAAAGCCTACCACAATTGAGGGATTTCCCTGACTGTAGTCTATCTTTCCAAAAATTTGCTCAGCATTCAACAAAAAGTGTTTTTTAGAGCAATGATTGGTCAATTTGGCTCAATTACATTATGCAATTTTACCAGTTGACCAGAGCAGAGTTTGACCAGTCAGTCAGAACAAATTGATCTGAAAGTTGTTGAGCAAACCTTTTTTGTATGTTGATGATACCTGGTATAAAAAGATAGCGCAGCCATAAACAGTTGTTTGAAAATAGCTTAGTTCCGCCTGGAAAGATCAAAATGGTGTTGTCGTTAAGTCCTCTGTACAAGCTCTTATCTATTTCTTTTTAATTCCCAAGGCCCCAAGCCAAAGGTAGACCACATAACCACACCACTGCACAGTACTACATACACCATACACACAGGCCCACACGCCAGAACCCATGAAATCCATTCCTCGACGCCTTCTAGATACGCCTTACACCCTCTTCACCTTTATAGAAATACTCGATAGTGGTATAAATGCGATAGGCCAATCACATCACTGCATTTGCCTACCATTACGCAATGCTTTCTATTTTCTAGATAACCTTGAGAGTTTGAAATTCTGCGAGCAGAATCTGTGATTGTAAATATTTTATATAAGGGAAAAAATATAACAATATATATAAGTAGAAAATTACAGTACGGGTAACGACCCAGGAAATTCTAATTGTACATATAAAACCCTTTTGTGTTTACGTTTTATTTTTATTATAATGTAGTGTAGTTTTTGTTAATAAATATAATATATACGATGGCTCTGAGGGAGAATTTCCTCTCCATTTCAAATTCTCTTTTCCTTTTAAAACAAACAATAGGTTCTATTGTTTAACAAAAGGAGAAGTGAATTTCAAAAGGTGAATTATTTTCACCTTTTGTCAAAAGGAGAATTTTTTTCACTTCACCTTTTGTCAAAAGGAGAACTTTTTTCATCTTTTGTCAAAAGGAGAATTATTTTCACCTTTTGTCAAAAGGAGAATTATTTTCACCTTTTGTCAAAAGGAGAACTTTTTTATCGCCTGGATTTGGATTTTTAGAGTAGTCGTCATGCATTTTAACCTTGAATTTTAACCTTGACCTTAATCGTGAGTTAATGAGGAAAAGCTTAGTATTTCCCGTTGTCTTCGGACCATCTTTAATCTGGCGTTTGTACGTTAAACCATGCGGGCCGCGCAACTTATGTAGAAAACAATTTACTTCAAATTCTACATAGGAGATTCACTTCTATCATTCGGCTTTACTTCATTTTTCCCTCCTCACTCCAAATGCCGTCCGTTTTGTTTCTGGGAAATTTAATAAAGGTTATCATGTCATGGCCTGGCTATTAGCTAGTACTGTTCATATTCAACACGAATGATTGTCCACACACGTGTGCATTCCCTTAGAATTCCCATTTCCATTTTGTCAAAAGGTGAAGTAAAAACAATTCACCTTTTGTGTTAAATTCAAAAGGAGAAAAATGCTCAAATTCAAAGGAATAGGCGCAAATGAAAATATTGAGCAAGGGCGTCAAAGGAGGCAAGCAAATGTAGAGCGAAACAGAAATATTCGTGAAAAGGAAAATGAGGTACAGATTGCACATAGGCGTAGAGGGGATAATGCCCGGCACCACCAAGGCGCTTGAATTTAGCTCACATTGGTAACCCCCTTCCTGATGAACACTATTTAGGAGCTTTTAACCATGTTTGTGAGTTTTGTGGGGCCTTGAAATTTGAAAAAGAAGATGAATTCAAGTGTTGCTCTAAAGGCAAAGTTTCCCTACCTCAATTAGAACCTTTTCCACCTCAACTTCAACATCTTTTCACTGATGATTCAAATGAGGCCAAGGAGTTTCGAAAAAAACTTCGTATTTACAATAACACTTTTGCTTTTGGGTCTTTTTCTGCCAACTTGAGACCTCCTCCAGGCATTGGTCCTCCAACATTTAGAATTTGTGGACAAATTTGTCATCGCTACGGTACTCATTTTCCTAACGAAGAACAACCACAATGTGCTCAATTGTATATCATTGAAGCTGCACAAGCTTTAGATTTGAGAATGCAGAATCCATCTGCAGTTGACTGTAATAGGGCCACTATGGCTTTAATCCAGGATGTTCTTGAAACAGTAAATCATTATGCTGCTTCTTTTAAGCACATGAAACAGGTTGAACAAGAGCAAAAAACTCGTGCTATAGCTGAAAACCGTCCAGTTTCTAGGATAACCATGGTAATGAGAGAGGGGCACGATCAAAGGCGTGGCAATGTGCCTTTACATGAAGAGGTGGCTGCCATCTTCACAGGAGAAGATGGTGCTCCACCAGCTGGTAGGAATATTGTTGTCTATCCACGAAACCATCATTTGCAAAGTATACCATCAACATCTAGCGTAGTTGATCCATATATCTATCCATTACTTTTTCAAGAGGTGATCTGGGCTGGGATATGAATATGCCTCACGTAGCTGAGAGGGCAACAAGGACCAGGAATCATGTGACACAACTTGAGCATTATGTTTATCGGTTAGCTATCCGAAGGGGGTTCTCTGCACTCCATTTGTCAGGTAGGCTATTTCACCAATTTTTGGTGGATGCTTACACAAAAGTTGAAGGTTCAAGGTTGGACTTTCTTCGTCACAATCAGCAACAATTAAGGGCCGAATGTTATCAAGGTTTAGTTGACCATCTTGAAAATGCTGCAGAACAAAGAAACTTGAATGCAGATCATGTTATTGTTTTGCCTTCAACCTTTTAAGGGTCTCCCAGAGCCATGCACCAGCTTTACTTGGATGCAATGGCTGTAGTTTCTAAGCATCTTTAAGTGAATGGATTCAAGGCACGGACTAATTCTGCGTCATCTTCATCGTCTTCTTCGTCAAGATATAGTTCTTACACCAAGATAAGGCCAAACGACCGTTAAGTGCCGAGCATGATTTCCTTCGGTTGCTGTTGCTGTTGCTTCTTTTTGTAAAACTTTATTTTTGGATTTTATTATTTATTTTTATAATAAAAAGACATTTTTAATTCTGTACATATAGTCCCAATAACAAAGATATTACTAATTGCGTTTCGACAAAATGATGTTGTTAATGTTATCTAAATACTTTAATGGGATAAAATTCAAAAATTTCACGGAGACTTAATCTGGCGGGTGGCACTATTGGGAGGCTATATTTCTCGATCGTGTGACTTTTACTGTCAAATCATGCATTTTGGTTGTTGAAATACACATTATTTGCGGCTTTTTCATGCAAGTAACCATTCAAATAGTATTTATTTGACATATTTTGAGTTTTGTTTAGAAATATTTCGCGGATTAGGCGAAAAAACACAACATTCAATCCATTTAGAAAAAAGCCAGGGATATCAGGGTTGGGTTCACTTTTTCTTACCTGAGATAGGTTTGAGATTCGGATCTAGCACTTTAAATCTATGCTTTAGATGCGTTCAGCTACAGCTTAACCGGCGTGCGACCAGTGGCGTTGTGGCAGGGGGGGCCGGGGGGGCCATGGCCCCCCCAGCGGAGCTTTTTCAAGGGGGCGCCGAAGAACCAGGGGCGCCAAAATCAAACCTAGAATTCAGAACCAGCAAATAATGATCAATGTTTCTCATAAAAAGAAACTTCGTACCTATTTTTATTATGTAGGAAAATAGTTTACAGAAGAAAAAACCTATCAATAGAAAAAAAGCAAAGGTTTGTACATTACGGTCCGCAACCCATATATTTAAGTGTAATAGACAATAGTGTATGTGAGTTTTACTTCTTGAAAAAAGAATTATTCAAAGTTTTCAAAATGTGAAAAAGATTAAGTGGTTTGTGTGTTGTAAGAGTGAAAGAACATTTAAATCGCAAAATGAGTGACAAAAAAAGGAAGAAAAGTGGTGCGGAAAATCGAAAATACAAGAAAAGAAGACTAGAAGAAGAGTCAGCTCTAAGAAATAGTATGGCGAAATTCCTGAATTCTTCCAAAGAGCGTACACCGGTTGACCATGAAAAATCCTCTTCGATGAATCAATCTGTCCCTTCTGACAATTTCAACAATAGTCTGGAAATTGATGTTAACGAAATGCCAAGTGATAATCAAGTTCAAAGCGCCAGTAGTTGTGGTTACCACGAGATCGATGATGAGGGGAATACAAGTCGTAGTTGTGAAACGCAAAACGAATTGGACGAAATAACATTTGAAGTAACAAGCGACGAAGAAACAGATGAGGAACCTCCATTTCAATTGCCATTGCACCAGGACTTTGATATTTCGACAATAGTTGACAAAGCATTGAGCCACGCCGAGAAAACAGACATACTGAATCGGCCCCTCTGCCAGCCATCGAAAGAAATCTTATTCGAAAGGAAGAAAACAATTGGTAACCGTGCTCGTTGCTGTTCTGAGGGTATCTTTCGTCGGCAAGGTGGTAGCCATCGATCATGGCTTACCTACCTTCGAGCTTGACTCGCTATTTTGCGTTCCTTGCATGCTTTTTTCAGATTCGGTCTTGAGAAAGGAGCATCAACGATTTAACCAGGGCAACGCATTTGTGAAAACAGGATTTTCTAATTGGAAGAAGCAATTTGAGTACGTTAAACAACACGAAGAATCACAAACACACATAAACGCAAAAATATCACATGTAATGTTTTTGCAAAATATGACTTTAAATGAGATTTTGGCGTCGCAAGAAGAACTTCAAGAGAAAGAGAGAAAGAAAAACGTTGAATCGAACCGAAAGATAATGCAACGAATCATTGATACGATCTTGCTTTTGGGAAAACAAGAGTTGGGTTTTCGCGGTCATCGGGAATCTTTAGCAAGCGATCCATCTGTAAATACTGGTAATTTTCTTGAACTACTTAAATATTTATCTGTGTACGATGACGTAATTGCAGCCCATCTTGAAAAAGTCGAGCAGGAACACCAACGACTAGAAAGAAAGAAAGAAGGAACCGAAAAAGGTGACAAAGCAAGAAAATTGGGCAGAGGCTCTAAGGTAACCTTTTTGAGCAATGACACACAAAACAAACTGATAGATATTATAAGTCAAGAAATAGTAAGAGAGATCGTTGACCTAATCCAAGATAGCGCTGCATGGGCCATTATCGCAGATACCACCCCTGATGTGGAAAAACATGAACAGTTAAGTCTATGCGTTAGAGTTGTGGAAAAGTCAGGTGATGTTAGTGAACATTTATTGTTCTGTATACGAGCTGTAGCTACGACAGCAGAACAACTACTTCAACATATCACAAAAAAATTGGAAAAACTAAATGTTTCGTACGATAATTTGGTTGCGCGAACTTATGATGGTGCATCAAACATGGCAGGAAAATATAACGGCCTGCAGGCAAAGCTTAAAGAGGTTGCCGGAGAACATGTCATTTATATACATTGCTATGCTCATACTCTCAATTTAGTTCTTGGAGACACTGCTTGCGCGTCTACAGATATCGCAAAACTATTTTCAAAGTTGCAATCTTTGTACAAATTAGTGTCTAAGAGTCAACCAATTCATCAGCTATTCGAAGAGTGCCAAACAGAATTTAATTTCTCCATTCGGACTTTGAAACGAATAAACACCCTTAGATGGAGCTCAAGAGAATATGCTCTTGAGGTTTTTTTAGATCGCTATGATGCTGTACTTCTCATGTTGAATAGAATTTCGGAAAGTACATCGTATAATGCCGACAAACGTGAAACAGCTGGTGGACTATCTGAAACGTTTTTTACAAAGCAATTTGTCGCCACTGCAATTCTTTTTCGTGAAATATTTGCAATTACCGGTCCTCTCAGCCGAACATTGCAGCGTGTCAACATTGATTTTGATAAGGCATTGTGTCTCTTAGAAAGTGCACAGAAGGATTTGACGAAGCTCCGTGAGAATCCTCAAGGGATTCTTGACGCGGTTGAGAAAGAATTGCCGAACATAGAATGGAAGGAAGAGAGAATCCGGAAACGAAGGAGATTTAGTGACGAAGAATCTGAAGATCAGCCGCCAGCCAATGCAGAGGAAAAGTAGAGACGCGAAGTCTTCATTATAGCCTTGGATTGTGTCGAGAATAGCATTACGCATCGTTTCGAAAACAATAAGCACGTTTTAGAAACATTTGCTATATTGTCGCCAAAAGGATTTCCCACTTTTCGAAAGGAATATCCGACAACTACTGCTGTTAAGGAGAAAATTCAAAAGTTTTGTGAAAACTATAACATCGACCCATCCCGTTGTGCAGCTGAACTTTTCAGTTTTGCTAGTGCGTTCGAACATTCTAATTTAGATTTGTTTAAAAAGCCATCATCAAAAGCATGCCCAAATGCGACTGAAGAAATAATTGAACCCGATTCTGAAGATGACGAACTTAAAGTGACCGATAAAAGCATTGCTGATTGTTTGTCAATCCTAACAGACCAAAGATACCGATTAATTGATGCCTACCCCACTTTAGTACGTGCCTATTCAATCGCTATGGCGATACCGATAACATCATGCTCAGCGGAACGTTCCTTTTCCACCTTAAAACGAGTGAAAACCAGGTTACGGGCCTCTATGTTACAGGACAGACTGGAAGGTTTGATGCTGATGTCAATTGAAAGAAGTATTTTAATGAAACTTGATCATGGAAAATTAATTGACTTGCTTGGTGAAAGTTCTTCTTTGATGAGGAAGTTACTTTTGTAATTTATCGAGTTGTTGATTTTTTATAAACTTTTTCTTAGATCATCTCTCTAGATGCGATAAAATTTACTCCGATAATTTGGTTTATTTTACTTTATGTTTTATTCGAATAACCTATCTCGTTTTATTTGAGTTTTAACTGGTCTGCAATCAAAATTAATGCATCATTTGGGAAAAAACACCATTTCAGAAAAAATTGGCTTTGGTCCCTGCAGAAAGATTTTCCCACAACGCCACTGCGTGCGACGCCGGGTACCGGCTAGTATTGCATAATGCATAATATTTGAAAAATGTCAATTTTAGAGGCTATAACAAAGAGAATTTGAAAGATAATACTTTCAACAAAACAAATATACCATTTTCTACCAGAAAATAAAGGGTAGGAAGCTGTAAATTTGAATTTTGGATGATGAAGAAAATCCATGATCCACTGAAAATGCTTGTAGCCATTTTGATTTTCATAGTTGTATTTCACAGAATGTAGTATAGTGTAGAAAAAACACGAAAATATCTCCTCCGTATATTACTTAACTCAAAAATATAAATTTTGTAGCAAGATCTTTATGCTGGGTTTTCTCAGAGATCTTTTCGAACAATTACTAATAAATTTCAACGAGTTTTCCTTCCAACAAAGCATTAAACATGTTTTTTGTTAGATAAGCCAATATAAATTAAAGAGCGTCATGCGAAAGCTAGATCAAAGAAAATAGACTTCAAATACATTTACATTCGAATGTTTATATGTTTACCTTTTTTTTTGAGAAAGAAGAAAGGGGAAAGTCTTTCTGAGGGGAAAACCTTTCTGATCTGTTGCATCTTCATGATGACGGAAAACTCTTTGTTGTTATGATTCGAATGTTTTCTCTTTCGTTCGGATTCGAAAAGTTTGCAGTTTTAGCCTCTACAAAGGAGAGTTTTAGAAAATATAAAAGCGTTCTGTAAATTACACAATACTATTATGCATTATGCAATATGCATTATGTTTTATGCATTTTGTACCTGCCNGTGTCGTTCTGTAAGTATTTATTTTCTGAGTGATAAAATAGTATATTGAATATTATTATCTTATTTATTTAAGTATTTTTGAGCGCAAATTTAAATACACGGTTTAAATAAAAAGCAAATGATAGCAGTTCTGTTTTTTCCTCACAGTTACATCAAAATGCCTCGAAAATATCAATATGAAAATAGAGAACGTATGTCTCGCTCATTATAAAAAGGCCAAGACAAACTTTCAATAATTGGATTGTAACATTGAGTTAAAGGGGAATTAACGTTTCAAATTTGTCAACAACAAATGACAGATTCAAATAGAGCTCGTTGAGACGATTTCAAATATATATGGTTTATAGGGCTTTACTCTTCTACATCCGGAATAAGAGTTGTTTGAAAATTCCCTTGTGTTGCTATGGATACGAAAAATGTGACGTAGGGTGCGGACTGTGTTTCTCTTTTTTTAAGGGAAGAGTGGTGAATGATGATTTAAAATGCAATTTTTGAGTTTCTTTTAGCGTTAAGAATTTACTGCACCTTTGGAATACTAACTACATTCTCCTAGTTTTATGTCTTCAACGTTTTGCTATAATTACTCTAAAAAAGATTCATTTCTAACGTTTTATATCTCTTTACAACCAAATAGAGTGTAACAGTGAGAATAGTTGGAGCACACTTTACGTCACAAATACACAGAGGGGAGTTTTTCTCCATTGTAGAGTCAAAATTGTGAAAAATTAAAGATTAAATAACTCAATGAATAAAAGAACATTTTGAAGTGGTTCTTTTTTGTTTCGATCACATTTTTCTTCCTCTTAATGTTTCGAAAAAAAATTTCAGGGTTAATTCCAAACGTTAATTCCCTTTAAATTCTCTTTTGTTAAGTCACCAGGTGGTAAATAAAACAGACCTTGATACATTTATCGTTTGTTTCAACTTGACGATTCGTTTAAACTCAGTCTCCTAAATATTTGGGGTAGGTAAAATATGTACAAAGAAATTCATACTTTTCCAACCGGCAAATCTTTAAAAAAGAAGCGAACAATAAAATATAATTACCCTTTCTAAATAAACCTCTTCGGTGGCGAGCATAGTCTACTCTGACGTAATTGTAAATTTATGTGATGGGAGTTTGACTAGTAATGTAATGTTGTTTGGGGAATTATGAAGTTCTCTGGAATTTCGATTGCATTTATTCAGGTTGATTTTTTATGACTTCTAATGGTACTTTTTCTAACGAGTTTGATTACTCTGTTCTCACACTTATGTCTTTTTTTTTCGTGTCCTTTTCCGTGATTACTTTTATTTATATTTTTAAAGACAGGTAAGAAGTAGATGTAACTGCCTCAAAACCCCAGAAAAGTTTTTTGCCGACTTTACAAATCTCGGAAAAAAGAACTCCCATAGGAATTCCAATACACAACCCGATTGGTTAATCTCAGAACGACTAAGAAAGTCTAGTCATAATGGCAGATAATTTTGAAAGTTTCTGAGGAAATGTGTGTAATTTATTGATGTTGATGGCTTGTCCAGGGCTTGTTGATTCTTTAAAGAAATAAGATAACAGTTATAGCTTTTTCTAATCCTGGAATATCGAGGTTCCAGTTTAGTTTAGGTATAAACTTATTTCTTTTTTTATGATTTTTGTTGGGGAAAACATTTAGATATAGCGAGTTGAACCTGATTGGTCGAAAAAAGCTGTGAAATATTTGTAATAATTATCGGAGCAGCGAACTCACTCACTAAACAATTATGCGCAATTATCTCATCGCCGCGGCTTTTTTATCTTAGTAAGAGTAACCACGGTAAAACATATGAAAATCAAAACATTCAAATCAAATCTTTGATTCAATAAGTAGTAGACCTTTCTCAAAGATGCTAATCAAAAATTAACCCCTGTTTTGTGACATTTTTGATGTCATCCACTATTTTGCTCATAGAATGAGGCCATCATGTGGCTTACATGTCAAAATACATCCATGGTTACTCAACTTAGATATATTAAAGCATGAAGTGTGATTAAAATATGTGGCTGACAAAAAAGCCACAAAAAAGTACATTTAACAACGCAAAAGTATGTACATTTAACACTTTTTGGAAAATTCAGCCTTTCTTCTTTCAAGTCTAGAAGGTCCCATTCAGAGACCAATTTTCAATATCGTGTGGCTTACACACAAAAAAACTAGAATTTTTGATCTGCAGCCATAATTTTGACTCAAATAACAAAAATTCTTTTTTTAATTATATCTCCACGTTGAGGTCTATTACCCTGTGAAATCTCTATGGCTTACTCAAAAAATATGAAGAGTTACTCCAAAAAGTTGATTTTGAGCATTTTTTACAATGTCACACTATTTTTGATTAGCATCCAAAGCTATTCACAATTGCCTGTGTATTATTTAAAGCTTTTGCAATCCTTGTAGTGTTCTTTTCATTCAAATGTCCTCGTAATGATCTTAAAAAACTTAAATATCCACTAAAATGCTCCATATAAAAATCAAGTTATGTTTCTACCGATGAGTCCACGGGTATTGATGAAACGGCCCCATATAAGTCGATATGCATCATTTTTATAACCTAGCTTAATTTGGTAGAAAAGCTTGATCAATTCATGAGAGTAATTAGTATGACCAGTTCCTTTGAAATAAAGAACTATGCTATCATTAATATTTCGCAAAATCACATTGATTGAGAACAAAACCCCCTTTCAAGCTCTCTTCTTTGATCCTTGCAAACCTTTCAGTTCGTGATTGAGAGAGTGATATATTTTTTACTTCTGTTTAGTTGATATAAAAGGTCTGCCAAACGCTTCACCGGAGAGTCTTTAAATTGTGAGCTTCCCTTTATTTTTTAAAAAGATAGAAAGAGAACGGAGAGTGTATTCTCCTCTCGCTGAGCTAATGGTTTGTTTGCTCTTTCCATTGTTGGCCAATTACCTTACGAATGCTTTATGTAAATCTAATAGCGAGAGATTGATCTCTCGCGTTCTCTTTCTCTTCAAAAACATGTAAAAAACCTAACAAATCGACACCCTGGACACTCACACTGCTACTCTGGATTCTAAGAGATTCTACGTTCTGTAAAATGCAAAGAAAAATAAAAACATAACAGTAAAGATTGCGGCCAAAGTAGCGATATAAACTTTCAGATTAAAAACATTGCTGTAGGGCTGTATTTTTAGGAAGAAAACAGCTCTAAAACGCTTAAAATTGAGCTTTTTTATCGCGGTTTTTTGTCGAACCGCCATCTTTGTTTAATTCAAAACTTATTTATTCGCCTGCATATCATTAAAAATTTACATATTTAAGTTTGTATAAATTAGGGGAGGGGATGCAGGCCAGGAGTCCATCCAATAGACGTTTCCGTCTAATCATATGGAATGGCTACCTGGACGCAGATTTTTTTTCTGTGGGGTTGATATAACTATTAGAGTAACAATATTTCAATATTCCAAATAACAAAGTAAAAAAAAAACTCAACGTAACTATCGACAAAAAAAAAATATTTATATAAGTAATCTTTTGTTTTAATAAATCAAATTAGAGTAATTTTATATCTATATGGACTTTAATTTTTCTGGTATGCAAGAGGTCAATTTTGAAGGAACTCGCTTATCTTTTTTTTGATCATATATCCAGATAATGGTTGTAGATCGATTTTAGTATGTAGTATTAGCTGGTTCCAGTTTAAAAGAGATTGGTACTTAATCGATTTCAATCCATAGTTTAATGTTTTGGCTTTTGGGCGCTCCAAAAGTTTCAGTTCGTTATTTCTAGTAAGATAATTATGAGACAGAGTTTTGAAGTTTAAAATGTTCGTAACAGCTTCAGGAGAAAGATTAGTGAGAGTTTGATGTACGAGTCGGATATTGAACTTTGTTACAGTATGTGATAAAGTTGGAATATCCAGGTTAATGAAAAGAGGAGCAGATTCTGCATTAAAATCTGAAAAAGTCAAGATGCGCACGCATCTTTTTTGAAGTTTGCCTATTCTAGAGTTTTGAGTGAGACTTTGCCCCCATACGATTATTGCGTATGACAAATGAGAGTGAAAAATAGCATAGTATAAAGTTTTTTTAAGAATGGTCTGTGGAACAAAGTGACGCCAGTTTGGATAAAATGCCATTGACCTTCTAAGTTTTGCGGATAAATGATCAAATGGAAATTCCACGCTAGACATTCATCGAGAAAAAGACCAAGATATTTGACACATTTCGAAAATTTCAAGACATGCCCATCAAGATTGAGATTCATTGTATATGGTACAGGTTTATTTTTACTTCTAAAACAGGATAACCTCAGTTTTTGTAGTATTAAGAGAGATTTTGTTGGCACGAAGCCAAGAGGAGAGTCTGATTAAGTCAGAATTCACTTTCGTCTCAAGTGAATTTAGATTCGAATCGGAAGAGAGAAGACAGGTGTCGTCAGCAAAGAGGTTTGTTTCGCTATTCAGAATGGCTTCAGGAATGTCATTTATATATATTAGAAAAAGTAGAGGCCCTAGGACAGAGCCCTGGGGGACTCCGTGTCTGATAGATCGTTTTGAGGAATCATGCCCAGAAATTGAAACATATTGTTTCCTCTCAGTCAGGTAAGATCGAAACCAGAGGTTCGCAACGCCACGTATGCCATAGTGATGAAGTTTTGATAGAAGAATTTCATGATCTACTGTATCGAAAGCTTTTTGAAGATCAATGAATACCCCGCAAGAATACAACCCTTTGTCAATATTTGACCGAATTTTTTCTGTTAGATTTATTAATGCGTGAGAAGTAGAGTGTTTATTACGGAATCCAAATTGGTTTTTTGAAAATGCTGTTGTTAATGTTAAGAAAATTTACAACTCTGAATTTAATTAATTTTTCAAAGATTTTATCAATATTTAGAGAGGAGCGAAATTGGTCTAAAGTTGTTAGGATCGTATGGGGAACCTTTATTTTTATACACGGGTATTACTTTTGCTACTTTAAGAGTTGTTTATGAACTTGCCTGTCTGTATTGATTATAAATTAAAAATTTTAGCAAGGAGTTGAGCTACCTCACCAAGAACCGATTTTAAGATTTTTGGTGGAATGCTGAATGGTCCATTTGCCTTAGGTTTAAGAGCATTGATAATTTTTACGATTTCCTCAGCTTGTATCTCCTCGAAAAACAGAGAATTTATTGGTGAATTTACAAGAGTTTGATGAAAGTTCGCTTCCTCATTATTAACATTTATAGTTTGACGTATTTTATCGGCTATTGAAGTAAAATATTTATTTCAATTCCTCGCTTGTTACTTTAGGATCAGATGTTACTTGTCCGTCAATATTTAGAGATATTGTTGTGCTACTACGGCATTTTTTACTTTCGATCAATTCGTATACGCCTTTCCAGATATTTTTACTGTTCTTTATATTTGTTTGAAAGTACTTTTTATAATGGTTATTCTTACTTCTTCTACAGAGCTTAACAATTTGATTTCTGTAGAATTTATATCTGATGTGGAGTTGGTGTTTAATAGTATTGTCCTTCTCTCGCGTGTAAGCCTTTAAGAGTTGATCTCGTTTAGCAATAGAGGTTTTAATGCCTTTAGTTATCCAAGATTTAGCTCCCTTTTTAATTTGCTTATTGGTGAGTTTTTGCAGAGGTGCGTGTATATCTATTAGGGTATTCATTCGATCAAAAAAGCTGTTAAAAAGAAGATCTAGATTATCCGAGTCAGAATGCAAGATGTCATTCCAATCTACTCTGTAAAAGGATTCTTTGAATTTATTGTTATCAAAATTTTTCCATCTCCTGTAATATTTTGTTTCCTTGCAGGAGTTAAAATGAAAATTCTCAAATATCAGAAATTGAGGCAAGTGGTCAGAAATACCTGAAAGAAGATTTCCTGTTAAAGGTTTGTATTTAGAAGGAGTGAAGAAAATGTTATCAATGAGTGTCCTAGACCTATCAGTGATTCTGGTAGGTAGAGAAATACTAGGTAAAAGAAAAAAGGATTCAAGAGAGTCTACGAAGTTATTTACATGTGGAGAGGGTACCACATTCTAGCAAGTTGATATTAAAATCACCCATAAGCACAAGGCGCTTATTTTCCTTGTTAGCTTTTTGTAAGAAGGGAATGAAGAAGTCGTTTGTAAAAGTTTCGATTTTCATCGTTGGATGTTTATAGATACATCCAACAATTACATTTTTTTGCTTCTCAAACAAGAGTTCGCAAAAAGTAGATTCAAGCTCCTTTTCTGAGTTGAGAAAATTAGAAAGGTCTTTTCTAGGTTTGGATTTTAGCTTGTCAGAAATGAAGAGGGCAGTGCCGCCGGCACTCGCCTTTGTATTAGTAAAGAATGATTTATAGCCATCTATCTCAAGCTTGTGTGGGATAGACGAATCTGTAAGCCTAGATTCCGAAATTCCTAAGACTTTGAATTCGTGATTTAATGTTTCTAAGAGGTTATTATACTCATCAAAATGTTTCGGTAAAGAGCAGATATTTAAGTGAAGAAAAGAGAGGTGTGAAGATGTATTAGAAAAAGCAAAGTTAAAGTCGTCACAATCTAGATACCTACAATCAATAGTGTTTAAATTGTACTCTGAATTAGTTTCTCGAATTTCTTCTATAGTTGTTAGATCAGAAAAAGAAGGATGAAAATAGTTGAACCTGAAACTTTCTTCATCGATATCGTGACAAATACTGAAAGGGAATATATTGCAATTGCAGTTTACGCACGCGCTAACTTGCGGTGGCTTAATCGTGAAAGGTAGATTGCACTGATGATGAAACCATTTCTGGCATAAGTCACAAAAGAAGGAAGGAGCTCCTTGAGTTGAACCCTCGCATACCGTGCAAATTAGGTCCATGTCCTAGATATGAAGTTTTGCAAATGTTTTGAATTTTTCAAAAAAGACTATAGTTTAACTTTTGAGGCTCGGTTAAGAGTTTTTAGAGTTTCAGAAGTTTAGCTCAATTCAGCTTAGCAGAGTTTGTTTCTTAAATTTTGATTGATAAATTTGAAGATATCACATTATTATATATAGAAAACACTATTCGTAGCGATGCAGATTTTCGATTTCAAATATCAGTTCTGATAGTTCATTCTCAGAGTAAAAATTGTGGACAAACCTTCCATTTAGTTGTTCTTTAAAGCGTACCTTCATGTTGCCGTGAACATCAGTATAGAAAAACTCCACCAAATCACTTCTTTCGAATCTATTTCGAACATCATTTAAGGTATTTATCCGGTATTTTGTTAGAGATGGTTTAACACTAATCTTCTTGGTCGATTTGCGTTTATAATAGATTTTTTCCACCAGGGAATGTGTCTTGAATCTCACGATTGTTCTTTGTTTGTTGTCTCTGATAGGGCCGATCCTATGGGTCTTGTCGAAGTTAGCATCTATTTCAGATTTTTCGATCCCTAGCTCTTTCGTTAGTGCGGCAACCACTTTCCCCTCCAAAGCCGGTATGGTTTCGTTGTTCGAAAGCGTGATTCCTTCAAGAACGAGACAGTTTCTTCTGCTGTACTGCTGGTTTTCTTCCGCTCGTGTCTTCAGGTTCTCTACTACAGAGGTGAGTACCGCATTTTGGTCAGTGAGCTTTCTGATTTTTAATTTCAGTGGCTCAACAGTGTTTTCAAGAGATTCGACTTTTTGATCAAGAAGTTCTACCTTGTTCTCAAGCTCAAAAATTCTTTCCATTAGTCGTTTTTCGGCTGCAGTACGGGTTACTG
Organism: Clytia hemisphaerica; assembly: GCF_902728285.1. Lineage (NCBI taxonomy): Eukaryota > Metazoa > Cnidaria > Hydrozoa > Leptothecata > Clytiidae > Clytia > Clytia hemisphaerica. Next base: position 604,621 of record NW_027103808.1, read on the forward strand.
CAGGTGATTGCGGTTGTTTTCCCATGATATCTTCTTTTGTTTTGATTTTTCTGCTTTGCTGAATTGACGTTAAAAGTTTAAAAAATGCTCATAAATGTTGTTTTTCTCCACGAATAATTCTTCTTTTCGTCTCGTTTTTTCACAGCACCTTCAGTTCTGGTTACTTCTTCTTTTTATCCAGTTTTTGTTACACGGTAACAAAATTTTAAGCTCCAAATTCCACAAGAAGAACACTTTTTTCTCTGTTTATGCAAAAGGCGCCATTTTTAAAGGGACATTTTACGAATAATTAATACGGTTAATAAACAATAGAAAAGTTTCTGATTCGCCAATTCACTTTCTTGCAATTTTTGACTAAGTCTGGGATGTTCTAAACGTTTTTGCCAACAAAAATCATAAAAAAAGAAATAAGTTTATACCTAAACTAGTTCCAGCTGCACTGTAAGGGCAAAATTTTTTGAAAATTTCAACTCATTTTCAGACAATGTCATGTATATATACCATTCGAAAGCTCTCAAAAAATTATATATATAGAAGACTTTTAAACGGGTGTATATAGCCGATTTCATGACCTAACTCAAGATAATTCATGCAGAAGATGCAATTTATGGTCAATTTTAAACCAAAATGTAGTCTGGAGATCCATACTCTCTATTCAAACTTACACCACATACTGTATGGAAAAATTCCATC